>NW_022631002.1:29810259-29815153 GCF_010015895.1 Lontra canadensis
ACCCCCCATGTTGCATCTCCTCTCCCTCATATCAGGGAGATCATATGATAGTTGTCTTTCTCCGATTGACTTATTTCGCTAAGCATGATACCCTCTAGTTCCATCCACGCAAATGGCAAGATTTCATTTCTTTTGATGGCTGCATAGTATTCCATTGTGTATATATACCACATCTTCTTTATCCATTCACCTGTTGATGGGCATCTAGGTTCTTTCCATAGTTTGGCTATTGTAGACATTGCTGCTATAAACATTCGGGTGCACGTGCCGCTTCGGATCACTACGTTTGTATCTTTAGGATAAATACCCAGTAGTGCAATTGCTGGGTTATAGGGTAGTTCTATTTTCAACATTTTGAGGAACCTCCATGCTGTTTTCCAGAGTGGTTGCACCAGCTTGCATTCCCACCAACAGTGTAGGAGGGTTCCCCTTTCTCCGCATCCTCGCCAGCATCTGTCATTTCCTGACTTGTTCATTTTAGCCATTCTGACTGGTGTGAGGTGATATCTCATTGTGGTTTTGATTTGTATTTTCCTGATGCCGAGTGATATGGAACACTTTTTCATGTGTCTGTTGGCCATCTGGATGTCTTCTTTGCAGAAATGTCTGTTCATGTCTTCTGCCCATTTCTCGATTGGTTTATTTGTTCTTTGGGTGTTGAGTTTGCTATATAGATTTTGGACACTAGCCCTTTATCTGATATGTCATTTGCAAATATCTTCTCCCATTCTGTCAGTTGTCTTTTGGTTTTGTTAACTGTTCCCTTTGCTGTGCAAAAGCTTTTGATCTTGATAAAATCCCAATAGTTCATTTTTGCCCTTGCTTCCCTTGCCTTTGGCGATGTTCCTAGGAAGATGTTGCTGTGGCTGAGGTCGAAGAGGTTGCTGCCTGTGTTCTCCTCAAGGATTTTGATGGATTCCTTTCTCACATTGAGGTTCTTCATCCATTTTGAGTCTATTTTCGTGTGTGGTGTAAGGAAATGATCCAATTTCATTTTTCTGCATGTGGCTGTCCAATTTTCCCAACACCATTTATTGAAGAGGCTGACTTTTTTCCATTGGACATTCTTTCCTGCTTTGTCGAAGATTAGTTGACCATAGAGTTGAGGGTCTATTTCTGGGCTCTCTATTCTGTTCCATTGATCTATGTGTCTGTTTTTGTGCTAGTACCATGCTGTCTTGATGATGACAGCTTTGTAATAGAGCTTAAAGTCCGGGATTGTGATGCCACCAACTTTGGCTTTCTTTTTCAATATTCCTTTGGCTATTCGAGGTCTTTTCTGGTTCCATATAAATTTTAGGATTATTTGTTCCATTTCTTTGAAAAAAATGGATGGTACTTTGATAGGAATTGCATTAAATGTGTAGATTGCTTTAGGTAGCATAGACATTTTCACAATATTTATTCTTCCAATTCAGGAGCATGGAACATTTTTCCATTTCTTTGTGTCTTCCTCAATTTCTTTCATGAGTACTTTATAGTTTTCTGAGTATAGATTGTTAGCCTCTTTGGTTAGGTTTATTCCTAGGTATCTTATAGTTTCGGGTGCAATTGTAAATGGGATGGACTCCTTAATTTCTCTTTCTTCTGTCTTGTTGTTGGTGTATAGAAATGCAACTGATTTCTGTGCATTGATTTTATATCCTGACACTTTACTGAATTCCTGTACAAGTTCAAGCAGTTTTGGAGTGGAGTCTTTTGGGTTTTCCACATATAGTATCATGTCATCTGCGAAGAGTGATAGTTTGACTTCTTCTTTGCTGATATGGATGCCTTTAATTTCCTTTTGTTGTCTGATTGCTGAGGCTAGGACTTCTAGCACTATGTTGAATAGCAGTGGTGATAATGGACATCCCTGCCATGTTCCTGACCTTAGTGGAAAAGCTTTCAGTTTTTCTCCATTGAGAATGATATTTGCGGTGGGTTTTTCATAGATGGCTTTGATAATATTGAGGTATGTGCCCTCTATCCCTACACTTTGAAGAGTTTTGATCAGGAAGGGATGCTGTACTTTATCAAATGCTTTTTCAGCATCTATTGAGAGTATCATATGGTTCTTGTTCTTTCTTTTATTAATGTGTTGTATCACATTGATTGATTTGTGGATGTTGAACCAACCTTGCAGCCCTGGAATAAATCTCACTTGGTCGTGGTGAATAATCCTTTTAATGTACTGTTGAATCCTATTGGCTAGTATTTTGGTGAGAATTTTTGCATCTGTGTTCATCAAGAATATTGGTCTGTAGTTCTCTTTTTTGATGGGATCCTTGTCTAGTTTTGGGATCAAGGTGATGCTGGCCTCATAAAATGAGTTTGGAAGTTTTCCTTCCATTTCTATTTTTTGGAACAGTTTCAGGAGAATAGGAATTAGTTCTTCTTTAAATGTTTGGTAGAATTCCCCCGGGAAGCCGTCTGGCCCTTGGCTTTTGTTTGTTTGGAGATTTTTGATGACTGTTTCAATCTCCTTACTGGTTATGGGTCTGTTCAGGCTTTCTATTTCTTCCTGGTTCAGTTGTGGTAGTTTATATGTCTCTAGGAATGCATCCATTTCTTCCAGATTATCAAATTTGTTGACGTAGAGTTGCTCATAGTATGTTCTTATAATTGTCTGTATTTCTTTGGTGTTTGTTGTGATCTCTCCTCTTTCATTCATGATTTTATTGATTTGGGTCCTTTCTCTTTTCTTTTTGATAAGTCTGGCCAGGGGTTTATCAATCTTATTAATTCTTTCAAAGAACCAGCTCCTAGTTTCGTTGATTTGTTCTATTGTTTTTTTGGTTTCTATTTCATTGATTTCTGCTCTGATCTTTATGATTTCTCTTCTCCTGCTGGGTTTAGGGTTTCTTTCTTGTTCTTTCTCCAGCTCCTTTAGGTGTAGGGTTAGGTTGTGTACCTGAGACCTTTCTTGTTTCTTGAGAAAGGCTTGTACCACTATATATTTTCCTCTCAGGACTGCCTTTGCTGTGTCCCACAGATTTTGAACCATTGTATTTTCATTATCATTTGTTTCCATGAATTTTTTCAAATCTTCTTTAATTTCCTGGTTGACCCATTCATTCTTTAGAAGGATGCTGTTTAGTCTCCATGTATTTGGGTTCTTTCCAAATTTCCTCTTGTGATTGAGTTCTAGCTTCAGAGCATTGTGGTCTGAAAATATGCAGGGAATGATCCCAATCTTTTGATACTGGTTGAGACCTGATTTAGGACCAAGGATGTGATCTATTCTGGAGAATGTTCCATGGGCACTAGAGAAGAATGTGTATTCTGTTGCTTTGGGATGAAATGTTCTGAATATATCTGTGATATCCATCTGGTCCAGTGTGTCAGTTAAGGCCTTTATTTCCTTGTTGATCTTTTGCTGGGATGATCTGTCCATTTCAGTGAGGGGAGTGTTAAAGTCCCCTACTATTATTGTATTATTGTTGATGTGTTTCTTTGATTTTGTTATTAATTGGTTTATATAGTTGGCTGCTCCCATGTTAGGGGCATAGATATTTACAATTGTTAGATCTTCTTGTTGGACAGATCCTTTGAGTATGATATAGTGTCCTTTCTCATCTCTTATTATAGTCTTTGGCTTAAAATCTAATTGATCTGATATAAGGATTACCACATGCTATGCCACACATAGCATGGTAAATTCTTTTCCACCCCCTCACTTTAAATCTGGAGGTATCTTCGGGTTTAAAATGAGTTTCTTGTAGGCAACATATAGATGGGTTTTGTTTTTTTATCCATTCTGATACCCTGTGTCTTTTGATTGGGGCATTTAGCCCATTAACATTCAGGGTAACTATTGAGAGAGATGAATTGAGTGCCATTGTATTGCCTGTAAGGTGACTGTTACTGTATACTGTTTCTGTTCCTTTCTGATCTACTACTTAGGCTCTCTCTTTGCTTAGAGGACCCCTTTCAATATTTCCTGTAGAGCTGGCTTGGTGTTTGCAAATTCTTTCAGTTTTTGTTTGTCCTGGAAGCTTTTAATCTCTCCTTCTATTTTCAATGATAGCCTAGCTGGATATAGTATTCTTGGCTGCATGTTTTTCTCGTTTAGTACTCTGAATATATCATGCCAGCTCTTTCTGGCCTGCCAGGTCTCTGTGGATAAGTCTGCTGCCAATCTAATATTTTTACCATTGTATGTTACAGACTTCTTCTCCCGGGCTGCTTTCAGGATTTTCTCTTTGTCACTAAGACTTATAGATTTTACTATTAGGTGACGGGGTGTGGACCTATTCTTATTGATTTTGAGGGGGGTTCTCTGAACCTCCTGGATTTTGATGCTTGTTCCCTTTGCCATATTGGGGAAATTCTCTCCAATAATTCTCTCCAATATACCTTCTGCTCCCCTCTCTCTTTCTTCTTCTTCTGGAATCCCAATTATTCTAATGTTGTTTTGTCTTATGGTGTCACTTATCTCTCGAATTCTGCCCTCGTGGTCCAGTAGCTGTTTGTCCCTCTTTTGCTCAGCCTCTTTATTCTCTGTCATTTGGTCTTCTATATCGCTAATTCTTTCTTCTGCCTCATTTATTCTAGCAGTGAGAGCCTCCATTTTTGATTGCACCTCATTAATAGCTTTCTTGATTTCAACTTGATTAGATTTTAGTTCTTTTATTTCTCCAGAAAGGGCTTTTATATTTCCCGAGAGGGTTTCTCTAATATCTTCCATGCCTTTTTCGAGCCCAGCTAGAACCTTGAGAGTCGTCATTCTGAACTCTAGATCTGACATGTTACCAATGTCTGTATTGATTAGGTCCCTAGCCTTTGGTACTGCCTCTTGTTCTTTTTCTTGTGGTGAATTTTTCCGCCTTGTCATTTTGTCCAGATAAGAGTATATGAAGGAGTAAATAAAATACTAAAAGGGTGGCAACAACCCCAGGAAAATATGCTTTAG